>NW_026970515.1:210000-239070 GCF_028390025.1 Pseudophryne corroboree
CACATTCTGCTGAGACTTACTTGTCAGTGCGGGTTCCGGATGGCAGGCGGCGGGTGGGAGGGCAGACGGGGAGCAGGTGTCACAAGGAGTGTGTGGGTAACTAATTCACAATACTTCCGCTCAACGTGGCACTGCTGGTCCTTCATCTCCCATGTCTCTTCACCAGGTGGCGGGCGGCCCGGAAATTAAGTGATGTGTTGTGCAGCAGTCAGTGTGAAGTGACTGTGAGTAACACTGATGGTGCTGATGATGCTGCTGCAGAATCGGGAAGCAATTAATTCATAAATATAATGTACTCAGTGTATTATACATACATAAACATGTACATACGTGTATTTGTGTATACATGTATATACATGAGTGTGTGTGCATATATATATATATATATACAGCCAGTTCCCAGGAACAAAAGTCCTCCCCCGCTTCCGCTAAGTCCACAGCATGACGCTGGGGCTCCACTGGTGGAGCCAGGTGCGGTGGGGGCCCGTCTCAAGTGCTTCAGCAATCAGTGGGCTTGCTCACAGGTGGATCCCTGGATTCTACAAGTAGTGTCTCAGGGATTCAAGCTGGAATTCGAGACGTCTCCCCCTCGCCGTTTCCTAAAATCTGCCTTGCCAACATCTCCCTTGGACAGGGAGGCTGTGATAGAGGCAAATTCACAAGCTGTATTTGCAGCAGGTGATAGTCAAGGTACCCCTCCTTCAACAAGGAAGGGGTTACTATTCCACAATGTTTGTGGTACCGAAACCGGACGGTTCGGTGAGACCCATTTTAAATTTTAAATCTTTGAACACGTATATAAAACGGTTCAAGTTCAAGATGGAATCGCTCAGGGCGGTTATCTCAAGCCTGGAGGAAGGGGATTACATGGTATCACTGGACATCAAGGATGCTTACCTGCATGTCCCCATTTACTCTCCTCACCAGGAGTACCTCAGATTTGTGGTACAGGACTGTCATTCTGCGGCGGGACTGCCGCATTCTAGATCAGTAAAAGCCCATTCCACGAGGAAGGTGGGCTCTTCTTGGGCGGCTGCCCGAGGGGTCTCTGCTTTACAACTTTGCCGAGCTGCTACTTGGTCGGGGTCAAACACATTTGCAAGATTTTACAAGTTTGACACCCTGGCTGAGGAGGACCTAGAGTTCGCTCATTCGGTGCTGCAGAGTCATCCGCACTCTCCCTCCCGTTTGGGAGCTTTGATATAATCCCCATGGTCCTTACGGAGTCCCAGCATCCACTTAGGACGTCAGAGAAAATAAGATTTTACTCACCGGTAAATCTATTTCTCGTAGTCCGTAGTGGATGCTGGGCGCCCATCCCAAGTACTTGTACATAGTTATTGTTAACAAAAGGGTTATTGTTGAGAGCCATCTGTGCAGAGGCTCCGTTGTTGTCATACTGTTAACTGGGTATAATATCACGAGTTGTACGGTGTGATTGGTGTGGCTGGTATGAGTCTTACCCGGGATTCAAAATCCTTCCTTAGTGTCAGCTCTTCCGGGCACAGTATCCTAACTGAGGTCTGGAGGAGGGTCATAGGGGGAGGAGCCAGTGCACACCAGGTAGTCCTAAAGCTCTCTTTAGTTGTGCCAAGTCTCCTGCGGAGCCGCTATTCCCCATGGTCCTTACGGAGTCCCAGCATCCACTACGGACTACGAGAAATAGATTTACCGGTGAGTAAAATCTTATTTTATATATATATATATATATATATATATATGACTTGGGGTTTGTTTTATTAGATAGAGCATGTCCCTGTGAAGTGCCTTTTGGGGTTGTGGTTTTTCAGAAAGTTTTAGGTTTTTTTTAATTAAGAGAAATATGCCCCATTATAGAGATCGGGCATTTCAATTTGTTGCGCCTGCGCAGTGGCCGCCAGCAGGGGGTGTACTAGAGTGCCTTCTCTTGAGAGCCGCAATATGGCCGCCTTCTCCCCGGTTATTCTGTAAATAGGAAAATAACCTCACAGGTTCACATAGGGCAGAGTTGCCACTACTAGTGCAGGGCTGTAACTTACAGTACTAAGGAAAAGCCATATACTAAAGCGGCACGGTGACCTCACCCCTCTCAGAGACACCAGGGCGCAGCACACTGGTACACACACCTGTTAGCTCAGGGCAGCACTATAGGACCCTCCTGTAATGCTGTGCTGGCGGCGTGTAGTGATCAGGGCACTGGGAGACTGGCTGGCTGGTCTCCGTCTCTGCTGCCTATAGAACTTCCACCTCTGTTATATATCAGGGCTGCTCTCCTGTTATGATTCCAATACTCTGGTCTGGGGATATCTTATAGCAAGGACCTGAGTACTGGAACGTAATGCTTGGAAAGGGAGTGGGAACTGGAATAGCCCCTGGCGCCCTATCTCCGTTGTCTCGCCCGTGCTGTCAGAAATCTCTTGCGAGACTATGGTTGCTTGGGCCCATGGCAGCCGCGTTTGAAGGGCGGATTACGTCTGCCCAACTCCGATGCCCCCTCAGGTCTTAATGGGAGACAAAGAGAAATCCGAGACAGGGTGATAACAAGGGGCCCTCTACTTAACAACAAAGCCAGGGGCTCAAAACTAACTTTAAACTAGAGTATGTGCGGAAAACCGCCAGGGAAAAGGACAACCAAAATACCCACTTGTCCACTCTTCTACCCGGCACCGGCGAGTTCCGGAGAGGAGTGTGGGAGCGTAAACCTCCGCAAATGCACCAACACAGAATACAAAATAAAGCGGCCTAGGCCGCAGCACGCGGCAGAGCCGCCACTCACGAAAACCACACGAGATCCTCTAGCGACTGTTGCGGGTAAATGAGGACTGGAAGACTCCTTGGGAAGAGATAACAACACTAAGATTCAGGAACTCTGAGGACAGGAATGACCGGACACAGCAGAACTGGAACAGACGTCAGCAAACCAAAGCAGCATGCAGGAAGCTATTACCGGCGTCTGTGTGAAGCACTGAGAAGGTATTTAGCAGGGAGTCCTTCAATCAGAAGTTCAGAGCCTGATTAGCACAATGCCGTGCAGCTGCCTTGCTGCACGACCAGAAGACAATGTGTGTGTGTAGTTCACTTGATTGACCCTGCAAGGGGAGCGCAGTCCGTCCGTGGCGTCCCCGTTGCTAGGGTCCAGGCGGCTCAGCGCGCCCGGCATCCTAGCGTTGCTAGGGAGCCGGCGGCTAGCACGCTCGGCGTCCCTAGTTGCTAGGCGCCGGGCCGCGAGGACATCGCGGACCACGGCGCCTAACACCTGTGTGTTCTCTTCCTCTCCTACCTCACACTGGAACTGGCCGCCCAGAGAACGAGAGGGCAGCGGCTGACATCAGAGAGGGTGCAGCAATCTGTGTGGGCAGAGCCCCTCACAGCAAGGTGTCCTTATGCTGTGCCCCGTGTAATCACTGTGATCCATACAGACTCACCCTGGTATGCTCTCTATTATTTATTTTTTTACACTGCGGCATGCTCGAGGGAAGGGAGCAGGCACCACCCCACCGCCACTACTCCTCCGCCAGCATCACTGCCGAGCCGGTCAGTGTTCCGGCGGCAATGAGCAGTAGGCAGCCACCAGCAACAACAGTCAGGAAGCTGTTACTCCCGGCAGCAGTAGCGTCAAGCTGCAATTCAGCCAGCGGCACGATGATCCGGGAGACAGTGGCAGCACAGGGAAGCAGTACCCCCTCCAATCGCAGCACCAACTAGGAAACTGAGGCAGCAACCTGCCCCCAGCAGCAGCACCACCCTGATGATAGGTAAGATGCATTTTGGTGTCACAAGAAGGTGGCCGGAGTAGTGGCTGGCTGTGGTCACACCCCGGGGAAAAGTGATAGTGATTTCAGTGTTCCCTTGCGCGGGGATTGGATGTGTAGATGTATGGAGGCTATGTATGTATAGATGTGAGCGGCAGTGTGCGGATGTATGAGAGCGGCAGTGTGCGGATGTATGAGAGCGGCAATGTACGGCTGTATAACTGCGTCGGTGTGCGGCTGTATGAGTGCGATGGTGTGCGGCTGTATGCGTGCGGCGGTGTGCGGCTGTAAGAGTACGGCTGTAAGAGTACGGCTGTAAGAGTGCGGGGTTGTAAGGATGTATGAGAGCGGGGTTGTACGGATGTATGAGAGCGGGGTTGTACGGATGTATGAGAGCGGCAGTGTATGGATGTATGAGAGCAACAGTGTACAGTTGTGTGAGAGCGGCAATGTGCGGATGTATGAGAGTGGCGGTGTACGGATGTATGAGAGCGGCAGTGTATGGATGGCAGCGTCATAGGGAGGGATGTCGGAATGCTGTTATAGGGTTCCTAATACAAAATGCCACGTTGGGCTTGATGGGCAGGTAGTGCGGCAAGCACACCCAAATTGGCATCTGACGTCGCCTGCAGTCCACACTGTTGTGAGGAGTCAGAGTTAATTTTGACTGTGTAGTGTACTCACAGAGGACCTACCGCCCGTCCCCTCCTCGCATCTGAGCAGCAGGTCAGGCTCTTATTTTCTTTTTAATCAGGAGAGGCCGAGTGAACTGTGAGCAGGGGGGCAGAGCTACATGGGACCCAGAGGGGCTGCTGTGCTGTCAGAGAGGGAGAGGAAGAGAGAGATGAAGCTACTGCAGATCCCCAGCTGATTGTGAGGTGCCGGGTTGAAGGGTGATGTGATCACCCTTCTCCCTCGCTGCCGCTGGGGACCGCATCTAGGCTTCCTCCATCGAGGGCATGCGGCGCAGCAGTGGGCAGCGTGTAATGAGTTTGTCTGACTCATTATACTGCTGCCTGTTGTGGACACCTCCGTCCGTACGGACTGGTGTACATGCCCAGCACAGAGGTGACAGTGTTGGTGGAAGTGCTGCCCAGTTCTGACCCTGCAGGCCTCCCTGATCTGACTGCGGCCGCTGCTACTGCTGCGGCCCGAAACCCCTGCCGGTCCCCTCCATAGACTTCTGCCTGTCCAGCGCTGAGGTACTAGGGGTATCCCAGCTGCGGGAAGGGTATGTCTCTGGCTTTCTCTCCGGCAGGGGAAGGTGACAGCGGCGGAGGAAGTGTTGCCCACCTCAGACACTGCAGGCCTCCCCGATCCAGCTGCGGCCACAGCTGATGCTGCCAGAACCCCCTGCTGGTCTCCTTTGTTGACTGCCGCATGGCCAGTGCTGAAGTACTGGGGGTAGGCCAGCTACGGGAAGAGTGTCTCTGCCTCGGGCTCTCTCTCTCTGTCAGGGGAAGGAAGGGCTGATTCTCTGGCACAACAGGGAGGGCTAGGCTGCAGGAACACAGCACTGGAAGAAACAGGAGGCCGAACTCATGACCAAAAAGTGAGCAGTGCAGTGATCAGCCCCCTAGTCTTTCCCTCTCTCTGGGTGCAGAGCTGTATTCTACAGAGAGAGCTGGGATGGGAAGAAGGGGAACGGCACCTGACACACACATACACGCGCGGCACCTGACACACACATACACGCGCAACACCTGACACACACACATACACGTGCGGCACCTGACACACACACACGTAGCATCAGACACAATAAAATAAACATGCAGCACCTGACTCACACATACACGCGCAACACCTGACACACACACATACACATGCGGCACCTGACACACACACACACACACGTAGCATCAGACACAATAAAATAAACATGCAGCACCTGACCCACACATACACGCGCAACACCTGACACACACACATATACACGTGCGGCACCTGACACACACACGTACCATCAGACACAATAAAATAAACATGCAGCACCTGACACATGCATATACACGCAGCACCTGACACATGCATATACACGCAGCACCTGACACATGCATATACACGCAGCACCTGACACATGCATATACACGCAGCACCTGACACATGCATATACACGCAGCACCTGACACATACATATACACGCACACCATCAGACACACACATACACACGCAGTGCCTTACTCACACACTCATAGACACGTGCAGCACCTGAGGCACACACATGTACACGCGCAGCACCTGACGCACACACATGTACACGCGCAGCACCTGACGCACACTCATGTACACACGCAGCACCTGACGCACACTCATGTACACGCGCAGCACTTAATGCACACTCATGTACACGCGCAGCACCTGACGCACACTCATGTACACGCGCATCACCTGACACAGACATACGTATTCATGCACAGCACCAGACATACACTTGTACACACGCGGAGCACCTGATACTCACACACATATACACCCGCCACACCTGACACACACACACACACGTGCGGCAGCTGACGCATACACACGCACCATCAGACACACTCATATATACACGCAGCACCTGACACACACATACACACAGGAGCTGACACACACATACACAGGCAGCACCTGACACACACACATATACACGCGCAGCACCTGACACCACGCACTCACACGTACAAGCAATGCATTTCACGCCTACCTCCAGCCTCAGTTACAGGCTGCTGCCGCCTACCCCCCTCCCTGCATCAGCTGCAAAGGCAGCAAAATATTTTGACCAAAGTCTAAAGGCCCGTACACATTAAACGATGTCGCTCTGTGAGCTACATCGTCTAATGTTTCCCCTCCCGGGCCGGCCGGCGGCCGACTGTACACACTGAGCGATATGACCGCTCATATCGCTCAGTGACGTCACGCCCCCGCCAGCCCTGCATGAAGGTCGTGGACAACAGTCCACATCCTTCCTGCATGCCCTACCGACAGCGAAGATTGTTGCCGACCCGCGGGGCCGCGCATCGTTTGTCGCTGGCTGCATACACACTTAACGATAAAATGAGCGACGTCGCTCATTAAATCGTTAAGTGTGTACGGACCTTAAACAATTTGGTTTGGTTAATAAAATAATTTTGCACAGAACAGTGATGTTATACGAACATTTTCATTAAACATTTAAAAAATCAAATGTTTATTCTTACAGTGAAATTTTACATTTCTGAATAAAAAAAATAAATGTAAAAAAAGCGATGAAATTCCATAGACAAAAAACCTTACGGTTTCACATGTCCCATTAAGGCTTCTTAGACATGATCGAAATTTCAGAAGCCTGTTGTAACTCTTCCACTCAAACTCCAAAAAGCAATGAAATTCCGATCATTAAGGCTGACGCCTTAATGGACGTGTTCCTTGCGCAATACAGATATGGTATGCCATCACAGCCTGTGGGTAAGTGCAGATTCAGCACTCTCACAGAGTGAGATTGCTGTCACTCACACAATGGTGGAGCTGCTAATTCACAGATTTGTGTGCTCATTGGAATACACACATGCAGTCTATGCAACTGAAGGTCTGAGCGGAAGACAAAGCTGCTCAGATGAGGTAAGAGTGTTGTTGATTGGAGGGAGGAGAGCGGTGTGGATGGGGGAACAGAAGTGTGTGGATAGAGGGAACACTAAGCAGCACTAATGGGGGGGACAGAGAAACACGGGGTAATTCAGACCGCAGCAGCAGCAGCAGCGATTGCAGTCTGAATTAGTTTGTGAGGTGCGCACGTGCAATGGCCGCACTGCGCGTGCGTACCCCAGGAGCCCAGTGAGATGCTATCACACTGCCTGATTGATAGGCAGAGGTGGTTTGGGGAAGGAGGGGGGCGTGCAAACAGCGTTAGAATGCCATTGGCAGGGCATGGTCTGCACAACGGAGGCGTTTCCGGACCACTGGGGGGTGGGCTGTGGCGGTTATCCCCCTGCCAAGAGCGCAGGATCCACTAAATTTACCTTCAGGATGTCAGCTACATGAATAGGGTAAGAGTGGTGTGGATAAGGGGTAGATTAAGCAGCAAGTATGGGAAGGGAGACAGAGCGGTGCAGATGGGGGAAATGGTGCAGATGGGTTGAAAACACTGGCATTGATGGGTAGAAAACTGGTGCAGATGGGAGAGAAGACAGTGTGCCATGTACTGGAGGAGGCAGAGTGACGTTGAAGAAGGAAACACTGAGCAGCACAGAGAGAAGGAAACGGTGGTACAGACAATGCACAGGTGGGGAAAGACAGATGGTACAGATAAGTTAGTACAGACTAGCACAGATGGGAGAACACAGCAGTAGGGATTGGGGAAGACCGGGCAGCATGGGGGTGTATAGGGGAAGTAAGTGTAGATGCATAGACCGTAGATGGGGTATTATAGTTTAGCAATTAACCAAGATGTTTGAGGGAGCTAAATGTGTATACTAAGTGAGATGGATGTATGGAGTTAGAAGGATGTTGTAACAAGGTGGCTTTGTTGTGTTGACTGAATGGGATGGTTGTGGGCACTGTGTGGGATGGGAGCACCACAAAACTGCTCAGACCTTCAGTTGCATAGACTGCATGTGTGTATTCCAATGAGCACACAAATCTGTGAATTAGCAGCTCCACCATTGTGTGAGTGACAGCAATCTCACTCTGTGAGAGTGCTGAATCTGCACTTACCCACAGGCTGTGATGGCATACCATATCTGTATTGCGCAAGGAACACGTCCATTAAGGCGTCAGCCTTAATGATCGGAATTTCATTGCTTTTTGGAGTTTGAGTGGAAGAGTTACAACAGGTTTCTGAAATTTCGATCATGTCTAAGAAGCCTTAATGGGACATGTGAAACCGTAAGGTTTTTTGTCTATGGAATATATATATATATATATATCACAAACATATATGATTCATACATATATCACACACACATACATGATACATACATGAGAAAGACCTGGGATGGTGATGAGGCCAGGGCCCCCTGCTGATGTTGCGTTGAGGAAGGCAGTGTTCCAGGGCGGATGCCAGTCGGGGAGAGCGCCGCGCAGCCCGGGAAAAATACTGCTGAGGAGCTACATCTGGAAGAGCCCCTGGGAGGGAGAGTGCCACATGCCCCATCCTGCGCGGCAGACTCTGCAGGCCTGCACATGGGAAGGGAGGTCTCTGGCCACACATACTCACCCTTCTGCTGAAGCCCCGCTGCTGTCCCCATCAGCGATCTCAGCGGGGAGCGGGGCCAGGATGAACCTCAACCTGTGAGAACTATCTTCATGATCAAGAGATCTCATATGCAAGATAAGTATGTGTTGGGATAGGGCTGGGGAGGGCGGCTGCTCGGGCACCCCCCCGTCAAGTTAAGGAGATTTAACTGAGGAAGCACAAGGGAACTCTCGTCTGGGGACAACAACTGCAGGGAGACCACATCTTTTCATATGAACATGGGAGGGCAGAAGGCTGCCTAATACTGAAGCACCCTCAGACATTAAACCATATGCAACAACTATTGCAAGCATTCCTGGGGGAAGTTCTGCAGCAGACGGATTTGCATACGGTGATGTCATCCAAGCAGTGGGCCAAAGTTGGCTGGAACCCTCATCTGTATATGAAAAGAGAAAAGGGGCATGCAGGGCATGGCGGCCTTTTGCGGCGCTTGGATAACCCCAAGTTTGCATTAAACACCCCCACCCTCCTTCGGTGTGGGGCTCATGTTGGCCATGCCCAAGCCCCTGAAGCATTCAAGCTGATTTCTTGCAGCAGCTGGGCACTGTAACAGCTTCAGAGCTGCTCTACAAGACAAGTAAAAGGGTGTGGGCCCTGCAGCACCACCTGTAGTTTGCATACACACATATATAGGACAGCATCTCTTATATGCCCCAGGGTCAATAAAATAGTATCCTTGTCTAGGCTATCCATCCCCTCAGATAAGGTATTTGTCCATGCCGCTACAGCACTACACACCCAGGCCGACGCAATTGCCAGTCTGAGTAAGGTACCTGAATGTGTATAAATGGACTTCAGGGTAATCTCCTGTTTGCGGTCAGCACACTCTTTGAGGGTAGCCGTATCCTGGGACGGGAGGGCTACCTTCTTGGATAAGCGTGTTAATGCTTTGTCCACCCTAGGGGAGGATTCCCATCGTAACCTATCCGTTGATGGGAAAGGATACGCCATAAGAATCCTTTTGGAAATCTGCAGTCTTTTATCTGGAGATTCCCAAGCTTTTTCACATAACTCGTTCAGCTCGTGTGAGGGGGGAAAGGTTACCTCAGGCTTCTTTCCCTTGTACATATGTACCCTCTTGTCAGCGACAGGGGGTTCCTCTGTGATGTGCAAAACATCTTTTATTGCCATAATCATAAATCGAATGGATTTTGCCAATTTTGGCTGTAACTTTGCATCATCGTAATCGACACTGGAGTCAGAATCCGTGTCGGTATCTGTGTCAACAATCTGGGATAGTGGGCGCTTATGAGACCCTGACAGTCCCTGCAACATAGGATCAGGCATGGGTTTAAATCCTGACTGTCCCAAAGCTTCTGCCTTGTCTAATCTTTTGTGCAATGAGTTTACACTAGCATTTAAAACATTCCACATATCCATCCAATCAGCTGTCGGCGGAGACACCACATTCATTTGCTCCCGCTCCTCTCTAATATAGCCTTCTTCCTCAGACATGTCGACACACGTGTACCGACACACTACACACACAGGGAATGCTTTTTCTGAAGACAGTTTCCCCACAAGGCCCTTTGGAGAGACAGAGAGAGAGTATGTCAGCACACCCCCCAGCGCTATATAACCCAGGAATAAAACAGTAACTTAATGTTTGCCCAGTAGTGCTGCTGTATGTAATTTGCGAATTATGTGCCCCCCCCCCCTCTTTTCAACCCTCTTGTCTAACGTGGTATAAGCAGGGTAGAGTCCGGGGAGCTTCCTCTCAGCGGTGCTGTGGAGAAAAAATGGCGCTGGTGAGTGCTGAGGGAGAAGCCCCGCCCCCTCGGAGGCGGGCTTCTGTCCCGCTTAAACTGTAAAATTGGTGGGGGCTTATACATATATAAAGTGCCCAGCTGTATATATGTTATATTTTTGCGAAAGAGGTTTATATTGCTGCCCAGGGCGCCCCCCCTGCGCCCTGCACCCTTACAGTGACCGGAGTATGTGAGGTGTATGGGAGCAAAGGCGCACAGCTGCAGTGCTGTGCGTTACCTCAGTGAAGATCATGAAGTCTTCTGCCGCCTCTGAAGTCTTCTTTTCTTCTCATACTCACCCGGCTTCTATCTTCCGGCTCTGCGAGGGGGACGGCGGCGCGGCTCTGGGACGGACGGCGAGGGTGAGATCCTACGTACCAATCCCACTGGAGCTAATGGTGTCCAGTAGCCTAAGAAGCAGGACCTTGCAACTCAGATAGTAGGACTGCTTCTCTCCCCTCAGTCCCTCGATGAGGGAGTCTGTTGCCAGCAGTGCTCCCTGAAAATTAAAAACCTGACAAAATACTTTCTGTCAGAAAGCTCAGGAGAGCTCCTGAAAAGCACCCAGTCTCCACTGGGTACAGTATCAAACTGAGGTCTGGAGGAGGGGCATAGAGGGAGGAGCCAGTGCACACCCAGAACTAAAGTCTTTCTTAAAGTGCCCATGTCTCCTGCGGAGCCCGTCTATCCCCATGGTCCTTACGGAGTCCCCAGCATCCTCTAGGACGTTAGAGAAAATAGGATTTTAATACCTACCGGTAAATCCTTTTCTCTTAGTCCGTAGAGGATGCTGGGCACCCGTCCCAGTGCGTACTGTGTCTGCAGTTATTAAATGGCCCTTAACTCCAGAACATTTATGTGGAGATGAAAACATCCAAGGAAGACTTGATCATCTTCCTTGGATGTTTTCCCCCTGTGTGACTGCTCTCCAGCCTCGGAGGGTTGCATCCGTGGTCCCTAGGATCCCGTCCTGGATCCCGAACCATCGCCCCTCTAGGTGGTGAGAACTGTGCAGCCACCAATGGAGTGAGATTCTTGTCTTGGAAGACAGGATTATCCTCCGGTGCATGTGTAGGTGGGATCCGGACCACTTGTCCAACAGGTCCCACTGGAACACTCTGGCATGGAACCTGCCAAACTGAATGGCCTCGTAGGCCGCAACCATCTTCCCCAGCAACTGAATGCATTGATGGATTAACACTCTTGCTGGTTTCAGAATTTGTTTGACCAGACTCTGGATCTCCAGAGCCTTTCCACTAGAAGAAAACCTCTTCTGTGTCCAGTATCACTCCCAAAAACAACAACCGCGTCATTGGGACCTACTGCGATTTTGGCAAGTTTAGGAGCCAACCATGTTGTTGAAGAACTGTCAGGGAGAGTAGATGTTTTGCACCAACTGGTCCCTGGATCTCGCCTTTATCAGGAGATCATCCAAGTACGGGATAATTGTGACTCCTTGCTTGCGAAGGAGGACCATCATTTCCGCCATCACCCTGGTGAAAATCCTCGGAGCCGTGGACAGACCAAACGGCAACGTCTGAAATTGGTAATGACAATCCTGAATTGCAAACCTCAGGTAGCTTGATGCAGTGGCTAAATGGGAACATATAAGTAGGCATCCTTTATGTCTACCAAAACCATGAAATCTCCTTTATCCCCCGGACTGGAGGTCACTACCCTGAGAGATTCCATCTTGAAATTGAATTTCTTTAGGTAGAAATTAAGGGATTTCAGATTTAAGATTGGTCTGACTGAGCCGTCCGGCTTCTGGACCACGAAGAGGCTTGAATAAAAACCTTCTCCCTGCTGACTAAGGCTGATTTGAACAATCGGTGAGGGGGAACGTCTTGAAACCCCAGTTTGTACCCTTGGGACACTATTTGTAAAACCCACGAGTCCAGGTCCGAATGAATCTAGAACTGACTGAAGAGTTTTAGACGTGCCCCCCACTGGTGCGGGCTCCTGCAAGAGAGCCCCAGCGTCATGCAGTGGATTTGGCAGAAGCAGAGGATGATCTCTGCTCCTGCGATCTTGAAGAGGCTACAGACCTCTTCCCTCTTTTCCTTCCTCTACCTGCAAAGAAAGGGGAATCTTAACTTCTTGCATATCTATTGGGCCGAAATGACTGCGTCAGATAATGATGCGTCTTCATCCGTTGAGAGGGAACATAGGGCAAGAAGGATGACTTACCTGCGGGAGCTGCCGAGATCAAATTAACTAGGCCGTCGCCAAACAAGGCTTCACCTTCATAGGGAAGAGACTCCCTTTCTTCTTGGAGTCAGCATCAGCATTCCCTTGGTGAATCCACAATGCCCTCCTATCCGAGACTGCCATGAAATTGGCCCGTGAGCACTTGTGCCCGGTGTAGGATTTTTAAATATGTGTAGTTTACTGTATGCAAGGGTTTAAAACCTTTTAGGAACTGAGATCTAAGGTGTATTACATGTAGTTTAAAAAAAACAAAAAAGGTTTATTTTATGGCAGTAGTTTCCAAACTGGGGTTCTTGCACTGGTAGCATAGTTTGGTGGTCCAGGACCAATTAAAATTATTTATACTTTATTAAATTGGCAAAACCATTCCCTCACAACATAACTGAACCTGAGGATGACATGCTATAAACACAATTTACTTAATTTTATATTTTTTTCTGAATTTCTCAATAAAAAAAACTTTGGCCTAGGGGTGCCGTGAAACAAATTTTGATACTCTAGGGCAGGGGTGTCAAACCCATGGGCCGCATGCCGCCCCCAATGCATCCTTTTGTGGCCCACAGGCCGGGGTCCGGCAGGGGTCCTTTTGTGGCCCGATCACCTTGCTTAGAGCGAGGGCAGGAGAGTGCAGCCAGAGTCTTTGCTTTCTATGTGCGGCACCATCTTCCCGAAGAGATCACCGGGAAGATAGTGCCTCTTCCACTGGCTACAGCACAGGTATACTGGGGTGGGGCAGCAAACTGGGGGCCCCAATGGGCCCCTCCAGCAGTCCCTCTACCAAAACACGTCTTTTGGTGGTTTTGCGGTGTTGTTATAACTACATGGTGACGATACTGTAGCACAGAGATTTTCAACCATTTACAACTCACGTCACACAGAACAAGATTTAAATATTGACAAGGCACACTGAAATATAATGGTGATGCATGGTGCAGTATCGTGTCCTAGGATGTCATGTCGCAGCTTCTCCATAGGTAACGCCTGAACAGGCCCGGTGACAGGGGGGACAAAGGGGACACTTGTTCAGGGCTCCAAGTATTAAGAACAGAAATAATGGGGCCACAGTGCCAATATTGCTTTTTAAAGTGTATCCACCAACTGCTCAATTTAAGCAGGAAAACAATTAACAGGCCAACTAAACCCTCCCCCCTCCTTTTACCCCATCACTTTGTCCAGTCCCTGTGGTCCATACTGTATTGCCATTATTATGCATGTTGCTGTGCTGGCCCTTTTCTGAATGTCCCTGCCACCGCCACCGAAGAGCTGGATAGCCCAGTATGAAAACCACCTGCCGGCCTCACTGATGGTCCGAGTCAAAGGCTCCATTTTTTTTAAAGATCCCTCTGCCAAGTTAAGGGGGGTTGAGGGGGCCCCAGAGATATCAGTGCACTGGGCCCCGAGATTTCTGTTGCTGGCCCTGACCCTCAGGGGCGTATCTACCCCTTGGCCAGGATGGCACTTGCCAGGGGCACCATCCAGCTGTGCCAACCGTGGCTAAGGGATAGAGTTCTGCAGTCTCGAAAGGGCGCTATGGCAATCAGCGTGGGACTGACCAATTAGACGGTGAGGGAAGGATACTGAAATTGTCCCAACCCTGTTACAGTTTGAAACGCCCCTCAACTGCTGTCCACTGCTTCACTCCTAGCTCTGCCCCTTTGAAATTATTAATCCCTACCCCCCGGTAGGTGGAGTTCTCCAGGCCCATACTCAGGAGTCACCACTGCTGTACATTATGTGCCGGTTGTAGAGGCAGAGCGGGGAACATCAGAGAACGCCACAAATTACACAGTGGGCAAGGAGATGGCTGGAGACAGCTGCACAGCCATGCCTTGCAAGTTCGAGAGAGCTGTTGAATTTCAGCACTTCAAGTCAGAGCCTGCCCCCTGCTGCCCAAGCAGTCCGTGACAGTTAGTGTCGAGGAGGGAGGGATTTGTGCATGTGTGCTATCAGTGTGTGTGTGTGGGGGGGGGGTGGAGGATGTGTGTGACTGTGAGGGAGCTGTCAGTGTCAGTGGGGAGAGGAGCAGGAGGGAGTTGTCAGTGTGTGGAAGTGATGAGAGTTGTCAGTACTGGGGAAATGTGTGTGTGTGTGTACTAGATTTAGGAGTGTGTGTTTGTGAGAGGTTTCAGTTGGGGAATTAGAGTTCATACAGTAATTAAATGTTTTCATATTGAGAACTACATCTCCCAGCATATACAGTGTGCTGGGGATGCTAACAAGCTTTATTTAAAAGTTTAAAAAACATTGCTTTTATGACTGCAATGGTTAAAAAGGGAGAGCTATAAATCAATTTATCAGTGAATGATCGCAGTTTGAGCTGTTACATTTTACTGAACCACCTATCCCTCCACACTCACTACCTGTCCTCAGGATACATTTACCATCCCGGCAGACGGTATACCGGCGGTCATTTGACCGATGTTGGAATCCTGACACCACTTGGGAGACTGGTGCCGGCACACAGACAGCCAACATCCCGAAGGCGAGTATTGGAGGGAGGGTTAGGACCGGGGGAGCGGGTGTTAGGGAAGGCACTAGGAGGGGGGGGGGTTAGTCCTAGCTGCCACCCCCTGAGGGTTAGCCCTATCCGCCACCCCCCCAGAGGGTTAGGATTAGGTATCATGTGACTGCTGGAATCCCGAGCGCCGGATGCCATACCCAACCCCCTTTACTTTTTCAGGCATTTCTATCTCTCCTCTCTCTATGGTGTTCCGATTGCCCACTTTCCCTTGTGCTTTTCTCTCTCTCTCCTTTGTTTAGAGCATCAGTTTCTGTAGTCCACTTTATCCTTATTTTTTCCAGTGTTTCACTATCTCTCTGATGTAATGAGGATGTATGGTCTAGAGGGATCAGTAATGCATTGTACTGTATAGAGGCGTCAGGGATGTAGCGTAGGGTATAGAGGCGTCAGGGATGTAGCGTAGGTTATAGAGGCATCAGGAATGTAGCGTAGGGAATAGAGGCATCAGGGATGTAGCGTAGGGTATAGAGGCGTCAGGGATGTAGCATAGGGAATAGAGGCGTCAGGGATGTAGCGTAGGGAATAGAGGCATCAGGGATTTAGCTTAGGGAATATAGGCATCAGGGATGTACTAGCAGGTATATAGAGGTCAGTGTACTGTATAGAGGGGTCAGTAATGCAGTGATGGTTATAGAAAGGTCAGTGATGTAGTGTAGGGTATAGAGGGGTCAGTTATGTAGTGTGGGGTAAAGAGGGGTCAGTAAAGATACTAAGCTGAAGTACTTAGAACACTTCTTGAATTAAGACACAACCTGCAAGAAAAAGTATGCAATATGGGTGAAAAGGCAAATGTCAGAGGTCTGATACAAGTAACCAGCTCCACACCTTGCACCACATAGCGTTATGTTAAACTGGGATATGTTCTTTTTTGGTGTGTGTGTATGTGTGTGGGGGGGGGGGTGCCAAAGGAAATTTTTGCCATTGGCTCCTTTGGTCTAGAACCAGCCCTGATCACAAAATATTTTTGTCTAAGCAGACTGGACATTGATCAGCGTTGGCTCATTCTCAGCCCCCCGCCCAGCCTCTGCTGCCAACAGACTGCTATTAGCTAGTTAACCTTCTGCCTTCCCTATCTATGACACAGACTGCTGCTAATGCTACCAGACTGTTCCCAGTGGCTTCACACCAACAGTGAATCCCAGCCGATGATGTAGGGCAGCGTGTGGGGGAGGGGGTCAGTTGCTGTGGCTCCAACATGGTAACCGCCAATGGACTGCAATGCTTTATCGAAAGGGGGGGCGCCAGTCCCTTACTTTGCCAGGGGCGCTTGGACCCCTAGCTACACCTCTGTTGACCCTAACCGATACCCCTAAACTAACCATAATTCCTGCAGTAAAAATCCATGTTTCTATGTATATAGGGGGTCATTCCGAGTTGATCGCATGCTGCCGTTGTTCGCTGCGTAGCAATCAGTTGAAAAAAAATGGCTAATCTGTGCATGCGCATGCTCCGTAATGTGCATGCGCATCGTACGGGTACAAAGTCCATTGTGGTTTTGCACTAGTTCTAGCGATTATTCCAATCACAGAACAGGCCACAAGGAGATTGACAGAAAGAGGGCGTTTCTGGGTGGCAACTGACCGTTTTCAGGGAGTGCTTGGAAAAATGCAGGCGTGGCAGAAGAAATGCAGACGTGGCTGGGCATTCACTGGATGGGTGTGTGACATCAAAAGCCGTCCCTCGGTTGTTAGAATCAACGCACACGAAGTGTAACTACAGTGCTGGTCTTATTTTGAAACGATTTTGCAGGCGCTCTGCTGCTCAAGTGTTCGCACTTCTCCAAAGTGAATATACACTCTCCAGTGGGCAGCGACAATGCGTTTGCATGGCTGCTAAAAACTGCTAGCGAGCAATCAACTCAGAATGACCCCCATAGTGTATTGCAAGAAAATATCTGTAAATCCAATGGTACCGTAAGTGCGGTATATACTCGCACTTCTTTGCGGGGTGAGAACATCTCCCCTAAGTGAAGTCAGCCCTATGAATAGAGTTTGTGTGATCCCTGTGCAGCAGTCACAGAAAGGGTTCATCTCTGCAGTTTGTCACTCAAATTACATTGCTGCATTTTTTTCTAGAAGTGGATCTGAGAGCTGTTACCCGCAGACCAGCTACAATAATTATCCTGGGTACTCACTAGACCAGTGGTTCTCAAACTGCACCCTGGGGTGCCTCAGGACACTTGCAGGGGTGCCTTGGATTGGTGGTCCAGGACCAATTCAAAATATTTATAGTTAGTGTTATAGGCAAAACCAGTGCTGTTGGCTGGCAATCATAACATATGTGCACAAGCAGAAGCAAATCCTGTCCCCTACCAAAGGGCCAGTGCTAGGGTGTTTGGCGCCTCCCTGCAAACTATTAATTTGGGCCCTCTCTCCAATACTTAATAAAGGGACAGTGCGCTCCTTAAAAAAAGAAGGTGTGGTATCACAAGGAAGGGGCATGGCCACACAATAGCACCCCAAATCAAAATACGCCACACAGTAGCACTATCTTATTGTCATTACACCGCATGTAATAATAATAATAATAATACCCACAGTCGCAGTGCCCTTTATACACATAACCACCATATCAGTGCAGCTTACACACATAATGCCAACAGTAGCAGTGCCCCTTCTACACATGCCCACGGTGGCAATCCTTTACATGGCAAATATCAACCTGGTTTTGCCATGTAAAGGATTGCCACTTTAAAAACAAACAATCAAACAAAAACAAAAAAAAACAACAGGAAAAAACACAAAATCTCTCACTTTCTGATTCTCACACCCTATTACATTCCTCTCTATATATTTAAATGTTTCTATTACTGTATGTTCCCTCTTCCCTTCTCCAAACTATACACATCAACATTTTTTAGTATTTCCAGGTAAGTTTTGTGATGTAGGCCATGCACAATTTTAGTTGCCCTAATGTATTTACAGCCTTCTGGAGATATGGCTTCTGGAACTGAACACAGGATTCTAAATGTGGCTGTACCAAGGACCTATACAGTGGCATTACAGGTTGAGTATCCCTTATCCAAAATGCTTGGGACCAGAGGAATTTTGGATATCGGATTTTTCTGTATTTTGGAATAATTGCATACCATAACGAGATATTATGGTGATGGGACCTAAATCTAAGCACAGAAGGCATTTATGTTTCATATACACCTTATACACACAGCCTGAAGGTCATTTTAGCCAATATTTTTTATAACTTTGTGCATTAAACAAAGTGTGTGTACATTCACAGAATTCATTTATGTTTCATATACACCTTATACACACAGTCTGAAGTTCATTTAATACAATATTTTTAATAACTTTGAGTATTAAACAAAGTTTGTGTACACTGAGCCATCAAAACACAAAGGTTTCACTATCTCAGTCTCACTCAAAAAAGTCCGTATTTCGGAATATTCCGTATTTCGGAATATTTGGATATGGGATACTCAACCTGTATTACTTTTTTCTGCTACTGGTTCTTTAACCTATGCAAACAAGCATCTGACTTGCCTTTCCTATTGCTTTGTTACATTGCTTACCTGAAATAGTAATACTTAGATAGCTTTCCTCTTGCCATTATAATGCCCTTAATATTATAGTTAGCCTTTGCATTTTTGAGACGTGTATGATTTTGCATTTTTTGGCATTAAATGTTGCCATGTTCTTGACCATTCCTCTAGTCCAGGGGCGGAACTGCCAGAGACAACGGAGTCAGTTGCCGCCGGGCTCCAGCCCTAAAGGGGCTTCCTCCATTGCCCCCCGGCTGTTACGTGCCCTTCCTACTAAATAGACAAAGGCGCTACCAGCAGGGTCTCGCAGTTTGTACATTCCATGCCGTAACACCCTTCTTTCCAGCTTCACAATGAAGCTATTGGTACTTTGCAAAAAAAAAAAATTATTAGCATTGCAACTCAGCAGATCAATGCAGTGTGCAGCCACACACTCCATATATCTGCTCAGCCACAAAGCTGATTATTTCTTCACAAAGTACAAGGTGAGCTCCAAATAGAATTCTCTAGCTTAGATTATACCTTTCTATGCAAGGGTAAATAGCTCAATTGTTTGACTGCAATGCCACAGGAAATGGTTTGGATCCAAGACAGTGTGACTGAATAATAAAGAAACCTTAAGATGAGTTCATGAATGTTGTATAAGTATTAGTGAGAGAAGGGGTCAGGAGCATGCTAGGCTGCAAAAAATAAGGTAGGCTGCAAGTGAAAGTAATGATCTCCTATATATTTTCCCAGATCTGTCACTCTGTGTGGCTAACTCTGGGGGAAGTCACAGCAATGGGCGGAGACGGCAACTGCAGGACGATACACCAGTGCCAGCAGCAGACCGTAACAAAGTGACAGATCAGGGAGAATATATAGGAGGTAGGGAGGTGGCCATGGTACATGGCTGGCCAAGGGACACTAGCTCATGTACCCCTTTACCACTGAGGCTGGCCACCAAGGATGGACCTGTCACCAGTGCACATGCAATAACCTCTTCTGCTGCCCTCTTTGCAACTCAGATTGCCCAGTGCTCCCCTTCGCTAACAGTCCACAAAGTTTCCCCATCTCACGATCTGCCTCCTCACCCCCACTTTCATCTCTACAGCACACGCGCATATCATACAAGATCCCATCATGCGTACGTAGGTCTGAAATGCAAGAGGGAGGTTGGGGGGAGATTGGCATGCGCCAGCAACACCACACAGCTCACTGTGACCACAGTGGAGAGGCGCTGCAACAGGACAATACACCAACATCGGAGCAAGGAACTGCGTCGGTCAGGAGGAGAACTATTTCAATAGCATAAAAAGGTTAATGCGTCCCACCCTATGGACACCAGACTTATCAAGTCACTGTTGCCAGAGTCTCATACAATGACTCTGAACCTCTAAGCACACTATTTGACTGTCCACACCCTGCTGTGCCTATTACCCATCTCCTCCACCACCCTCAACACTGACCCACACATCATTCACCCACAAAGATACAATAAAGGTAGTTTGGATAAATTAGCTAAATGAAATGGATTTAACCAATTTATCTAAATGACCATTTTTGGATGTTTTCCAGTGTTTGTGAACAAATGGTCAATTGTAATTTGCTGCCACATATTAGCATAATTTTGTTTCAACTAGAAAAAAAAATTGGACAGATAATCTAAGTGTGGATCCAGTTTAAAGGTCCGTATTCACGGCCCGATTTTGGGGAGAGATGTGTGCTGAGCGAACTGCTCAGCACACATCTCTCCCCCCGCTCAGCACAGCGTGATGTGTGCTGAGCGTACGGGGGGTGGGGGGGGCGCTCATTTCACCCCCTGTGTAGGGCATTCTGTGTGTATCCAGCTTAACAGGTGTGAGCATCATACAACTACTGACTTGCGAGTAACTATACAGCAGCTCCATACCTTGTGACTTGAAGAAACACCAGTTAACCCCAGGAATGCTGCAGTCAAAGCAACAATTCCTCTTCTTCAATTACCATTTTAATAATAGGGTAAAGAAAATGAAGTGGATTTTTGAAAGAAAATAATACTGTCAATATACTATTAAAACAAATTAAAATGGTAAAAGTTATTGTACTTTAAGTAAAAATAAAAGAGACAAAATATCAATCCCAGTTTTGGATTACTTTAATTAACAAAAAAAATGCATATAGCAGAGGATAGTTTCAATCTGCCTACCTCTGGGTTATGGGCCCAGCATGCTTCCATTGCAGTACTCTGCTGCACATGTAAGTGCAAGAGATCCTGAAGCACTCACTCATCATGGGAAAGTACCAATGTGTTTCTTCGTTGGTTGATGGAAGAAACATCTTACAAAAACTCTCCAGATTATTGACTTTTTAAAGTTTTTCTAGGAAACGTTTTAGATGAATGCTTATTAGCCTTTGTCAGTATGGACTTTTGCAAAGTGTCTCTGTGGCGCAATCGGTTAGTGTGTTTGGCTATTAACCAAAAGGTTGGTGGTTCAATCCCACCCAGGGACGTAATTAACCTTGTGATCAGATTTTGGTGATATTTAAGTAGACAAGTCAAAATTTCAAACCTCCTCTTATGGTGTAGGGTACATGGCCTTCTCTGATGTAATCAGAGTTAGATTTGATTCAGTGATTTTATAAAAAACAGCTAGGAAGCACAATTTAGCAGTGGGTTGCAGAGAAAAAAAATATGCTGGCAGAAAAATCCAATCGAGTGATTAAACAGCTCTTCATTTTCTGGCTTTATTTTTATGCTAACAAATTTGTTCTCTGAAAAGTGTCCACAAAGCCAAGTCTCTGATTAACACCTTTGTAAGGATGGTTTTTCACCTATTACTAAATTAAACTTGCTTCATTGGAAAGGCAGCAAGATGCATCCTCATTTCAATGTCTACTGAAATAATACAAGTTGACACCAGGAAACATTAACGCCACTGCATCCTTGCTGCTTTCTCATGTGGAAGTCTGTTTAATGTGAAAACAAATGTGTGTGTTTTTTTCAACCTGGAAGCCCAACATCGATTAAGATCGATCTTAAATAGACCCCTGGGTTTTAAGGATAACCATGGTTGAGTCCAATGGTTAATTCACATTGACCGAAGTTCTAATTAAGTCACCTGTGCTCAAGCATGATATCCTTAAAATCTGGATTGCAATGACAGCATTTTGGAACTATGCCTAAGGGTTTAATTTTTACATTTATCCACTGACAATAAATCTACCTACAATATCCCTGTAACTGTTATGATTACAGTATTTCACTAAATAATTTAATTTGCTGAACCTTCTGTAAAAAGAAATATTAAGCTGCTGTAATTCCCAGATGCAGCAAATTTGTTAGCTAGTGGGCAAAACCATGTGCACTGCAGGGATGGGGGGGGGCAGATATAACATTTGCAGAGAGATTTAGGTGGCTTATATTGTTTGTGTGCAGGGTAAATACTGGCTGTTTTGTTTTTACACTGCAATTTAGATTTCAGTTTGAACACACCGCACCAAAATCTAACTCTCTCTGCACATATTATACACCCCCCCCCCCTGCAGTGTACATGGTTTTAGCTAATAAATTTGCTGCTGTGATCAGATCTGAGTTAAGCCCTATGTATTTGGCACTGGCAAAGGGTTAGAGGCCTTGCTGTAGAGCTCACACCTTTCTTATCATGCATTGTAATATTTCCTATGTCCTGATGTTGTGCTCTCTGCTCCATCCAAGTAAACAGCAATGTAGCATGGCTATCAAAGAGCGTGAAGATTGCAGATTTCCTGGGATTAATGCTAAGGAATGCTATTCCAGAGGCTGCTGCTTTAATTCAAGTGTCACTGGGGTTAAATGGTGTTTTTACCTTAAAAACACAGGTAGAGTATATAGTACAGTGGTAAAGTGGGAGCATGTAGTGCTATTGATTACAGATTTGATGGAGCTTAAACATGGATAAGGTCCATGGCTCTAAAGGGGGGTACTCACGGAGCGATATTCTAAGCAATCTGACTAGATTGCTTAGAATATCGGCAGGATCGCTCCGTGTGTAGCCCCCTCGGCGATAGCGATGCGCGGCCCCGCACATCGCTATCGCCGCTGCTAGATTGGCCTGCATGCAGGCCAATCTAGCGGGTCGCTCACTTCACCCGCTGGGTGAAGTGAGCGGCCCCTCCGTCTCCCCCCGCACGCTCAGCACAGATCGCGCTGTGCTGAGCGGCAGGAGAGATGTGTGCTGAGCGGTTCGCTCAGCACGCATCTCTCCTTGATCGGCCCGTGAGTACTGGGCATAAGAGTTTATCTTGTGTATCCTTTATTCTTAGTCATGGTCAGATAAGATTAGAAAATACCATTTAAGTGGAAATTTCCTGTTAGCTGTTTTTCAGTTTGCTCAACTGTCTGATTAACTGGTCCTAAAAAAAGGACCAAAGGAGCTAAATTGCCCTGTGATCTAGCTAAATTGCCCCAGTTAAAAAAAAAAAAAACTAAGCTGCTGTAATTCCTGGATGTTTCCTTACTGCATCAACAGGAAGTGACAAGAAACAATGTAATGTGGAACCGTACAGCAGAAGGGATTGCGGCTACCCCACAATAAGTGCAGCGGAATGTAAGAAGAGGCATATACAGTGTTTTGTGGCTGTAGATGAGCTTAGGGGTTTCTGTTAGAGTTCTTCTACTTCTAACTACTCGTACATAAATGAGTAAGCCGCCGATTTATTAAACCTGGTGAAATGATAATTTGCATGGTGATAAAGTACCAGCCAATCAGCTCCTAATTGCCATGTCACAGGCTGGGTTTGAAAAATGACAGTTAGGAGCTGACTGGCTGGTACTTTATCACCTTGCACTTTATCAGTTCACCAGGCTTAATAGATCTGCCCCAATGTTTCAAAATGGAATGCATCAAGAGAACGGTGTTAGTATTGTATAAATACACACAGCTCCTGGTATTTCCTTGTGGTCTCCCATCCAAGTACTATAACCAGGACCAACACTGCTCAGCTTCCATGATCAGGAGAGATTGGGCAAATCCAGTGTGCTGTGGCTGTAGATGAGCTGGTGGTTTCTGTTACAGCTCTTCTACTTCTAACTTCTGGTACATAAAAGAATACATGTAAAAATTAAATGTACCAAGAAAATGGTGTTGGTAGTTTAAAAACACCTAAAGAATCTGATACTACCAAGCAGTCTCCCATCCATGTATTAACAAAGTCCAATACTGCTTTGCTTCAAAAATCAAATGAGATTGGGCATATCCAGTGTGGTGTGGCTTTAGATAAGCTTTGTGGTTTCTGTTAGAGCTCTTCTACTTCTAACTACTGGTACATTAATGAATATGTATAAGGTTGTAGTTTATCCAATATGCCTTTACTACCTTACATTTCAACCCCCCCTCCCTCCCCTCTTCTCCTTATAGCTTCCTTAGTTCTCTCCTCCTCGTGTGTGCGTTATTTGTTTTCTCATACGTCCTAGAGGATGCTGGGGTCACATTAAGAACCATGGGGTATAGACGGGATCCGCAGGAGACATGGGCACTTTAAGACTTTCAAAGGGTGTGAACTGTCTCCTCCCTCTATGCCCCTCCTCCAGACTCCAGTTTTAGTATTGTGCGCAGTGATACTGGATGCACTACAGGGGAGCTCTACTGAGTTTCTCTGAAAAGACTTGTTAGTTTTTTTTATTTTCAGGGAGGCTGCTGGCAACAGTCTCCCTGCTTCGTGGGACTTAGGGGAGAGAAGTATGACCAACTTCTAGTGAGTTCAATGGCTCTGCTTCAGGCTGACAGGACACCATTAGCTCCTGAGGGTGCTGATCGCTGGGTACGCCTAGATGCACACTCCCGCAGCCTGCCGTCACCCCCTTACAGAGCCAGAAGACAGGTGAGTAGCAGAAGAACAGAAGACTTCTTCTTCAGTGACGGCATTCTGAGGTACCGAGCAGCGAGCGGAACGCTGCGCGCCATGCTCCCACACAAACACAGGCACTGCAGGGTGCAGGGCACGGGGGGGGGGGGGGGGCACCCTGGGCAGCATAAATTCCTCACAAAAGGCTGGAAAAAGTGGACATTAGTGCCTGGGCACTGTCCTTACCCCGCTAGCGTAATTAATTATTTCTGAGCGGGACAGATACGCGCCATTACAGCGGCGGGGCTTCTTCCTCACCTCACCAGAACATCTTTAGAGCATTACAAGTCTATCACTATAGAGTTTATTATTTCCCAGACTGTGTACTTTTGGCGCTGGATTGTGAGCTGAAAAATCCTCTGTGTCCCTCTGACAGATTTACTGACGGTCTGTCCCCCATAAGCCGGTGTGTCTGTGGGTACTTGGTATATGTGTGTCAACATGTCGGTGGCTGAATGTTTTTCCCAAGAGGAAACTATATTAGGAATGCAGACATATGATGGTGGCCCTGTTGGCACCACCAATAACTGACTGGGTAAATGTTTCAGTAATATCAGAGTAAGGTTGGATAAATCTGTGTCCCAGACACAGACGTAGAGAATAGATGTGATATTCATGGCTATGTTTCTTTTCCCTCAGGCCCCGCTGGGTCGCAAAAATGTTATTTTGCCCAGTTACTACACACTGATACTGACACGGATACTGATACTTATGTCGACCATAATGTTTCCTGATTAGATCCAATATTGGCAAGGAGCATTCAGTACATGATTGTGGATATTAAGGACATATTAAAATCACTGAAGACCCTGCTGTTCCTGACAAAGGGGTCTATATGTATGTATATATAGATATATAATGAAAGCTGATGTAACGTTCCTCCATCTCTGTTTGAGAAAGTCTGGGCCAGCTCGACAAGATGGTTTCAAATCCCCAAAAGGATTCTGGTTGTTTATTCATTTCCCGCCGCGGACAGAATAAAGTGGGAGTCACCCCCTGTTCTGCACGGGGCCCTGTCACAAATCCAGCGGATCGTATGCAGGAAGCTACATTATTTCTAGTTATGTAACCACGGGTACATTACTTAGACCTGCCATTACATGTGCATGGGTGAGTAGTAGTATTCAAGAATTGGTCGAATACCTTGTCATCCGATATAGATACCCTGGAGAGATGGGATACTCCTTACGTTGTATCATATCAAGGACACTGCAGCATACTTACGTGAGACTGCAAGGGATATAGGACTCTTGAGTTCACGGGCCAATTTCATGGCAGTGTCGGATAGGAGGGCATTGTGGATTCACCAAGAGAATGCTGATGCTGACTCCAAGAAGAAAGGGAGTCTCTTCCCTATGAAGGTGAAGCCTTGTTTGGTGACTGCCTAGTTAATTTGATCTCGGCAGCTCCCGCAGGTAAGTCAACCTTCTTGCCCTATGTTCCCTCCCAACGGATGAAGACGCATCATTATCTGATGCAGTCATTTCGGCCCAATAGATATGCAAGAAGTTAAGATTCCCCTTTCTTTGCAGGTAGAGGAAGGAGAAGAGAGAAGAGGTCTGCATCCTCTTCAAGATCGCAGGAGCAGAGATCATCCTCTGCTTCTGCCAAATCCACTGCATGACGCTGGGGCTCTCTTGCAGGAGCCCGCACCAGTGGGGGCACGTCTAAAACTCTTCAGTCAGTTCTGGATTCATTCGGACATGGACTCGTGTGTTTTACAAATAGTGTCCCAAGGGTACAAACTGGGGTTTCAAGATGTTCCCCCTCACCGATTGTTCAAACATTAAGTTACTGTGCTATTCCTGGGTTATATAGCGCTGGGGTATGTGCTGGCATACTCTCTCTCTGTCTCTCCAAAGGGCCTTGTGGGGGAAATGTCTTCAGTAAAAGTATTCCCTGTGTGTGTGGTGTGTCGGTGTGTCTCCACTGGGTACAGTATCAAACTGAGGTCTGGAGGAGGGGCATAGAGGGAGGAGCCAGTGCACACCCAGAACTAAAGTCTTTCTTAAAGTGCCCATGTCTCCTGCGGAGCCCGTCTATCCCCATGGTCCTTACGGAGTCCCCAGCATCCTCTAGGACGTTAGAGAAAATAGGATTTTAATACCTACCGGTAAATCCTTTTCTCTTAGTCCGTAGAGGATGCTGGGCACCCGTCCCAGTGTGTACTGTGTCTGCAGTTATTAAATGGCCCTTAACTCCAGAACATTTATGTGGAGATGAAAACATCCAAGGAAGACTTGACCATTTTCCTTGGATGTTTTCCCCCTGTGTGACTGCTCTCCAGCCTCGGAGGGTTGCATCCGTGGTCCCTAGGATCCCGTCCTGGATCCCGAACTATCGCCCCTCTAGGTGGTGAGAACTGTGCAGCCACCAATGGAGTGAGAGTCTGGTCTTGGAAGACAGGATTATCCTCCGGTGCATGTGTAGGTGGGATCCGGACCACTTGTCCAACAGGTCCCACTGGAAATCTCTGGCATGGAACCTGCCAAACTGAATGGCCTCGTAGGCCGCAACCATCTTCCCCAGCAACTGAATGCATTGATGGATTAACACTCTTGCTGGTTTCAGAATTTGTTTGACCAGACTCTGGATCTCCAGAGCCTTTCCACTAGAAGAAAACCTCTTCTGTGTCCAGTATCACTCCCAAAAACAACAACCGCGTCATTGGGACCTACTGCGATTTTGGCAAGTTTAGGAGCCAACCATGTTGTTGAAGAACTGTCAGGGAGAGTAGATGTTTTGCACCAACTGGTCCCTGGATCTCGCCTTTATCAGGAGATCATCCAAGTACGGGATAATTGTGACTCCTTGCTTGCGAAGGAGGACCATCATTTCCGCCATCACCCTGGTGAAAATCCTCGGAGCCGTGGACAGACCAAACGGCAACGTCTGAAATTGGTAATGACAATCCTGAATTGCAAATCTCAGGTAGCTTGATGCAGTGGCTAAATGGGAACATATAAGTAGGCATCCTTTATGTCTACCAAAACCATGAAATCTCCTTTATCCCCCGGACTGGAGATCACTACCCTGAGAGATTCCATCTTGAAATTGAATTTCTTTAGGTAGAAATTAAGGGATTTCAGATTTAAGATTGGTCTGACTGAGCCGTCCGGCTTCTGGACCACGAAGAGGCTTGAATAAAAACCTTCTCCCTGCTGACTAAGGCTGATTTGAACAATCGGTGAGGGGGAACGTCTTGAAACCCCAGTTTGTACCCTTGGGACACTATTTGTAAAACCCACGAGTCCAGGTCCGAATGAATCTAGAACTGACTGAAGAGTTTTAGACGTGCCCCCCACTGGTGCGGGCTCCTGCAAGAGAGCCCCAGCGTCATGCAGTGGATTTGGCAGAAGCAGAGGACGATCTCTGCTCCTGCGATCTTGAAGAGGCTACAGACCTCTTCCCTCTTTTCCTTCCTCTACCTGCAAAGAAAGGGGAATCTTAACTTCTTGCATATCTATTGGGCCGAAATGACTGCGTCAGATAATGATGCGTCTTCATCCGTTGAGAGGGAACATAGGGCAAGAAGGATGACTTACCTGCGGGAGCTGCCGAGATCAAATTAACTAGGCCGTCGCCAAACAAGGCTTCACCTTCATAGGGAAGAGACTCCCTTTCTTCTTGGAGTCAGCATCAGCATTCCCTTGGTGAATCCACAATGCCCTCCTATCCGAGACTGCCATGAAATTGGCCCGTGAGCACTTGTGCCCGGTGTAGGATTTTTAAATATGTGTAGTTTACTGTATGCAAGGGTTTAAAACCTTTTAGGAACTGAGATCTAAGGTGTATTACATGTAGTTTAAAAAAAACAAAAAAGGTTTATTTTATGGCAGTAGTTTCCAAACTGGGGTTCTTGCACTGGTAGCATAGTTTGGTGGTCCAGGACCAATTAAAATTATTTATACTTTATTAAATTGGCAAAACCATTCCCTCACAACATAACTGAACCTGAGGATGACATGCTATAAACACAATTTACTTAATTTTATATTTTTTTCTGAATTTCTCAATAAAAAAAACTTTGGCCTAGGGGTGCCGTGAAACAAATTTTGATACTCTAGGGCAGGGGTGTCAAACCCATGGGCCGCATGCCGCCCCCAATGCATCCTTTTGTGGCCCACAGGCCGGGGTCCGGCAGGGGTCCTTTTGTGGCCCGATCACCTTGCTTAGAGCGAGGGCAGGAGAGTGCAGCCAGAGTCTTTGCTTTCTATGTGCGGCACCATCTTCCCGAAGAGATCACCGGGAAGATAGTGCCTCTTCCACTGGCTACAGCACAGGTATACTGGGGTGGGGTA